>NW_027507790.1:166802768-166810268 GCF_037356315.1 Lithobates pipiens | reverse complement strand
GCTGCGAGTCAGGCACCCAGTAAAACGCACTGGAAATGCATCAAACACATAGTAAAAACACATATGCATTTGACCACGTTTTTGCAATGTGAAAGCAGCCTAAAAAGTATCTGAAGCCACTAAACTAGCATTACACTCAGGTCTATACTCACACACCTTCAAGGCCTAATCACAACTTACTGATCCCCCGGGGTGCATTACATTGCTTACACTAGACAGATCGTTCATTTTGAATGAGCTTCCAACACACAGCAACAGATAGAAAAAATAAACCTGCGCCTTTTTAAAAGCAGGGCCCCTCAAAAAGGACAGCATGCGAGTTGTGGGGCACTGCCACAAAGATTCATTGCTGCCTACTGTAGTCATGTGTTGGTGTGCCATTCTAAATGAATAGACCACCAACAATTTCTGCTCATTAATGCATGTTATGGCACATGCATCGTTTCCTGTGCTACTTAAAGAGGAGCTCCAGGCTCCCCCCAAAAAATGTTTATTGCCCACAACATGTCCAGTGATGTTCTCACCCCAGCCGATTCTTCAATTGGCTTTGGGTGCAGGCACCGGAATCTCAAGTGAGGGAGCCGTGTTGCACCTTGTGAAGGGTCCTGCTGTCTTCTGGGACTTGTGATGTGTCCCAGAAGATGAGGGAAGGAGGGGGCGAACTCCCGACTCAGATCACCACGGAGCATCTGGCTGGTAGTGGGAGTGGATACCTGTCAAAACCAGGTACCCATTCCACCCTTCTTTCCACAAAGGCCAAATGTGGCAGGGAAGGAAAGGAGGGGGAGTGCAAACAAGCAATACTTTCACTTTTGGGTGAAGTTCAGATTTAAAGCCTATCTTTGGTCGAAAGAACAAATCCCCCTTGCAGTGGGGCTGGCCATGGTAAATGCTTGTTTAGGTTTAGTGGCCACAAAATACAGTTTTACTGACCTGATCCCACACTCCCCTGACAGCCAGCATTCTCCTCTATTCTACTAAGCTCCGGCAGTGGACTGTCCCTCAGCATATTCCCGTCCCATGCCAGGCTATGGGCTCTGCTTTGGATTTGATGAGGTCAAAGGACCTGCAACCCTTGGAGCATAGGGGAGAAGACACTGCTGCCTGGAAGGAGCCAGAGGGAGCAGAGGATCAGGTACTAAAGCTGAACGATTAATCGTTAAGAATCAAGATCGTGATTCTTTCCCTTTTGCAATCTTAACAAAGCATTTTCCCGATTCTATGCAGAGTTCTCTGCTTATGCCAACAGCTGTCAAGAAAACAAAAAAAAAACAAAAAAAAAACAGGCAGTCTGCCAAGTTTCACAACATTCCTCAGCCCTGAGCCAACTGTAAACATTGTAACTTTGTTCTTTAGATCAAAGGAATGGACTTCGGTCTGTAAATGAGGGAAGTTTAAGCTCTTAACCATTTGCCTACAGGGCACTTACACCCCCTTCCTGCCCAAGCCATTTTTAAGCTTTCAGCGCTGTCACACTTTGAATGACAATTTCGTGGTCATGCTACGCTGTACCTAAACAAATTTTTTATCATTTTTTTCACACAAATAGAGCGTTCTTTTGGTGGTATTTAATCACTGCTGGTAAAAAAAAAAAAAAAAAAAAAGTGAAAAAAAAAATTTTTTTTACTTAGTTTCTGTCAGTAAATTTTGTAACCAAGTCATTTTTTTCTCCTTCACTGATGTGTGCTGATGAGACGGTACTCATAGACTGAACTGGTGGGCATTGATGAGGTGGCACTTATGGGCACTGATGAGGTGGCACTAATATACCACACTTATGGGCACTGATATGGGGCACTGATGGGCATTGATCGACAGCAGTGATGGGCATTGATGGGCAGCATTGATAGCCTGCAGTGACTGGCATCGCTAATGGGCATTGATTGGTGGCACTTGTGGGCACAGATTGCTGCCACTGGTAGGCACTGATTGTTGACACTGGTGGGCACTTAATTGCAATTGCGATCGCCACGATGCATGCCTCTGCGAGAGCAGCCATTCTGGGACGCTGTCATATGACGTCATCCCAGAACGAGAGGCGCACCGCCCGCTGTCATTTGACGACAGGGCGGGGCGCAACTATTTAAAGACTAAACCTTTTTCTGACACATGTTGTTTTCCAGTTAAAATCATTTTTGCTAGAACCCTCCAAATCTTATATATATATATATATATATATATATATATATATATATATATATACATATATATATACACACACACACATATACACACACACACATATACACACACACTTTTTTTTTTTTTAAGCAGAGACCCTAGAGAATAGAGATTTTTTAGCAGAGACCCTAGAGAATAAAATGGCGATTGTTGCAATATTTTATGTCACATTGTATTTGCGCAGCGGTCTTTTAAATTTTTTGGGAAATACTTAAAAAAAAAAAAAAAAAAAAAACTAAACAGTAAAAGTTAGCCCAATTTTTTGGTATGTGAAAGATGATGTTACACCGTGAGAATTGCGATCTTTATTGTGAGCAAAAAAGTCCTGAAGCTCATTTTTCCCAGAATTGTGCAACTCTATGAGGTACGTAAAATAGCTTTTTGTAGATCTCAAGTCCTAATGAAGCATTTCATACTTGCAGTCAGGGGGCATTTTTTCTTTCTCTTGGATACAATAGCATGAAGCCAACCTTAAAACTACTGAAGAACTTAAAATTTTGTGTCTTAAGCCTCATACATACGATCGGACTTTGTACAAACTTTCCCGTGGACTTTTGTACAAAGGGCGTTGGCCGTAAATTGCATACACACGATCTGACTTTTTAGGCAACAAACACGAACGTAGTGACGTTTCAACGTACTGACGACACTTCAAAAGAGGACGTTCAATTACTCCGCCACCACCCTTTGGTCAACTTCTGCATTGTTGTCTGATCTTTTGCATTGGTTCTGAGCACGAGTGTTTGTACTTTGTACAAAAGTCCGATGGTTTTGTGTACACACGATCAGACTTTGCTCCATCGGACTTATGTTGTCAAAAAGTAATGTCTGTTCGCACAGCCAACAAAAGTCAGATGAAAACTGAAAAAGTTTGTCCGATGGAGCGTATCCGATGGAGCGTTGCCTTAAAACAGCTAATTTGCATGTTTGTTGTCAAAAAGTCAGATCGTGTGTACAGGCTTTTAGATTGTAAGCTCTAAGGAGCAGGGCCCTCTGATTCCTACTGCATTAAAGTGGAATTACACCCAAAAATGGAACTTCCACTTTTGGGAATCCTCCCCCCCCTCCGGCGTCACATTTGGCACCTTTCAGGGGGAAGGAGGGAGCAGATACCCGTCTAATACAGGTATTTGCTCCCACTTCCTGGCATAGATCACCACGAGGTTCGCGATGACCTGCGCAACTTCAGGCGCCTAATCTGTCCTCCCCCACTGTATTCTGGGAGACACACAGGTCCCAAAACTCAGCAGGGACCAGTAAGGATGCGCAGCGCGACTCGCGCATTCGCAATAGAGAACCAGGAAGTGAAGCCGCGCGTCTTCACTTCCAGATTCCCTTACCAAGGATGGCGGCGGCAGCAACCAAGAGCCGACAGACAGATTGGCTTCGGCTGCCGACATCGCGAGCTCCTTGGACAGGTAAGTGTCCATATATTAAAAGTCAGCAGCTGCAGTATTTGTAGCTGCTGGATTTTAACATTTTTTTTCGGTGGACCTCCACTTTAATAAGTGTATTGTATTTGTACGGTCTACCCTCAAGTTTTAAAGCGCTGCATTAACTGTCGCCGCTATATAAATCCTGTATAATAATAATAAATTATAATGTGAACCAGAGTCTAAGACAAAACTTTGCTTTCCAAAACAATCGACTGACCAGGCAGAAAGAATACTCTCCCAGAGTAAACAATGTAGTCCTATGGCAATGAACTATTGCACTGCGTGGGTTGGCACAGCTGTCAATCAAAATGTATGAGCCACTTGGAGAACAGCTGTGCTCGGAGAGGCGGCTAGCGGCTGCTCCTTAAGGAACTAAACTATACTCCACTCTCAAGGGTGCTTTAAATCTCGGACTGATGCATCGCGTAGCACAGCTGAGCAGGTGAGCGCCTACACCAAATTAGGTTTTTTGTTTTGTTTCTGGCGCGTTTAAAAAAAAAATATATGTTTTGTTATCTAAGAATTTGTTACTTAAAAACCCACGGCTTTTTAGAACACTATCAAACTTATAATTAAACATTGGCAAGATGCAAATCACAAAACACAGATGCCAAATTTACAAATCTTCCAGTGCAAACAAGTCATTATGAAGTCAGAGCTTCCCCGCGCTCCCAACACTAGCTGGATCCCTTCTGCGGAAGCCAGGATCGTGTCTTACTTCCACTTTAATCATCTTCTCCCTCTCTAGACGGTTAATCATTAGGCTATCCAGACACACACAAAGTCTGGCACAGTGGACATTACCTTCTATTTGTATGGAGAGCACGTCAGCAAAAGAACACCATGGCTGCCCATGAGGCAGAACAGACTGGTACTAACCAATATTTTCTATATTAGCAGGGATCTGGGGTAAGCATGTCCTCACTCCCTATCATACTGTAATGTAGCGAATCATTGCTGCAATGCACAGTGCACTGAGCAGTTGTGGGATCAATCATTTAGGATTGTACCCCCAGCACACAAGTACAGTAGCTGGCAATACAACTACTACAGGAGCCAAGGGCACGTGACGCTCAAAATGCAAAAGTCCCCCCCCCCCATAAGCTTAAAGTGGAACTTTAGTCAGAAAATTTTGTCCTTTAGGCTGGCCCCTTTTGCAGGTATAGTTATGTAAAAAGAAATCCAGTAATACACAGTCTCACCCTAATCTGCACATGCTCAGTTGCTCTCCATTTTTAGGCACTGCCGAATTTGTAGTGGCCAATCAGCTGACAGCCTTAAAGGTCGGTTCACACTGCTGAGATACCAGACATCGCATGTGTTCATACCGCTGCAGCTTGGCACGGGTGCCCCCATAGCAATCTGCTTGCTGCGGGGGCACTGAACAGGAGGGAGGGGCCAGGATCAGCGAAGAGGGACCTGAGAAGAGGAGGCTGCCCTGTGCAAATCCAAAGCACAGAACAGGTAAGTATGACATGTTTGTTATTTAAAAAATAAAACAAACACATGAGACTTATGTCTTGTGTGCTCATGCACACAGGACATTTAAAAAAACGCCAATGCTGCTGCCAAGAAAAAGCAGCGTTAAAAACATGCTGTTAGTCGTGTTTTTGAATAACGTTTATGTTTTTTTTTTTTGGCGTTAGCATTTTTTTTGCCGTTATCATAAAAACCCTCCCTATAATGTAAATCATCTTGTTACAGAGTTTAGGGGCGTTTTTCATTTTTACTGCTCCTGGAAACACAGCCCGTCGCTTTTTTCTACTGCTCCTAATTGCTTATGCCTCCAAACGCCTCTGACAGTTTATACGTGCGTCCAGGAGCAGAAGAGTTTTGACAGAAAAAATGCTCAACGTGCCTAAAGGCATGTAAACGCACCCAAGCGCATTTAGTTAAATGTGATCTCATTTCAACGGCTAGAATAAATGATTATTCTGGCCGATTAAATAAATGACTGCCCAAGCGCTTGACGTGCCTAAAATGTGTTACATGAGTTTACAAGCCTCGAGCATTTTTTCTGCAAAAACTCTGCTGCCTGGAGGAAAGGAGCCTCAGATTTCATGCGCAAAAGCCTAAACTCAACTCCAAAACAGCCTATGTGTCAAGATACACATAGGCTTTTAGCAGAGTTTAGGAGCTGTAGAGTTTTGGTGAGCTTCAGCCTCTTGACCGCCATGGGAAAACACGACAAAATCATGGCCCATTTTGCCACAATTCTGTTGCATTTTCCCATGGCCGTGGTAAATTTAGGCTAGTGTTCATGAAGCCTTAGGGCAGGGATCCTCAAACTATGGCCCTCCAGCTGTTGCAAAACTACACATCCCATGAGGCATTGTAAAACTCTGACATTCACAGACATGACTAGGCATGATGGGAATTGTAGTTCCTGAACAACTGGAAGGCCATAGTTTGAAGACCCATGCCTTAGGGGATTTAGCAAAGCATCCAGTGTGCATGAGGCCTAATGCCGCGCACACACAACCGGACTTTGACGGACTAGGTCCGACGGTCTTCCCGACGGACTTTCGGTGGAGGTCTGACGGACCTTCCGTACGAATGGATTAAGGGCCAGTTCACACCCAATGCAGTTCCCTGCAGTTCTGGGCAGTTCCATTTTTTTCTGCACCAATACAGTCAGTTCCGGTCAGTTTCTGCACCAGAATCTGACCAGAAACTGACTGCATGGTGTGAACTAGAGCCATTGGAATACATGGAAAATACTGTGCATGCATTTGTAGTGCAGAAAAAAAAAAGCACACGGAACTGAACGGAACTGCGTCTGGTGTGAACTGACCCTAAGTCTGTTCAAAAGTCCATTCGTTTTGAACGCGATGACGATAAGACGGGACTAAACAAGGAAGTTCAATAGCCAGTAGCGAATAGCTGCCCTTGCGTCGTATTTGGTCTGTCGGACCAGCACACCGATGAACGGTTTCCCCGACTTTTAGTCCATCGGACAGATTTGAAACATGTTCAATTTCTAGGTCCGTCTGATTTTTTTTAAATAAAAAAGTCGGACTAGCCCCCACACGTTCGGATTGTCCGACGGACTGATCCATCAGACCTAGCTTGCCGGAAAGTCCGGTCGTGTGTACGCGGCAGAAGAGTCACTCCAGTTGGTGCTTACACAAGGACGACTTCCTACCTGTCTTGTGTCATTGTTGGGCCAATCACCAATCACTAGAGCTGTCACATGGGATAGTGGGGGTGTGAGTTCCAAGCTCACAGTATTGCTCTTTCTGTAAAGGGACCATATGATGCTGTGGGACTGACAGAGTTTGATTTAAAGTGATTGTAATGCCACTACAGGCAAGTCTATAATTATGCTTAGCTGTAGCTGCACTGGATATCTCCTAAACCTGCATGATATATGAAATATCCCTGTAATTGCATATGCCGACTTAATCGGGACATGCGCACTTAAGCAAACTGAAGCAACGGCACGTACGTGCCGTTGCTTCAGTTGTACTGTGCCGTTCCCGGTGGCACCTGCACGCTTGGGCAGGAGTGACGTCATCATGGCTCTGACCAATCACAGCGCCGGAGCTGCGATTCCCAGAAGTAACCTCTGGGAGAGATGTCGCCGGCCGGAGGGGGAGATGAAGATGGCTGTGGGGGCTTCGTTCTCAGGTAAGTAATTAATTCATAATGTAAGTAATTCATAATTCATAGCTCATTATGCCTTTGTCTTGCAGGTTTTTGTTTGTTACCTGAGTTTACAACCACTTTAAGAACCCGCAGGTGGCTTCACCACTATAGAAAAAGTATCATTTTGAGTGGCCATCATTTGGGTGAATGTAAGGGAACCAGAGAAAAGAGAACACAAGCTAAATCCCAGGACATGGACAGCTAATCCTACTTCAAAAAATTACAGCCAACGCTA